>NC_086447.1:899899388-899924388 GCF_028390025.1 Pseudophryne corroboree
AGAGAGAAGGAGGAGGGAGGGAGAGAGAGAGAGAGAGAGAGATGGTGGAGGGAGAGAGAGAGAGGATGGGAGAGAGAGTAACTGGTCTATTCATGAAGCAGTGAAAAAAGGGCAGTGAGCCAGTGGAGAAGTTGCCCATGGCAACCAATCAGCTGCTACGTATAAATTTAGAGAATGCATTTTATAAATGTTACCTTAACACTGATCTCCACTAGCTCACTTCTCCACACTTTTCACTGCTTTATGAATAGACCAGAGAGGAAGGGAGAGAGAGAGAGAGAGAAGGAGAGATGGTGACAGAGACACTGACATTTTTTCAAACTCATCTACATACCTCCCAACTTTGTCCATAGCTGAAGAGGGACACACGCGCGGCGAAGTCGCGTGCGCTCCCAAAGGGGGCGTGGCCTAATAAAAAGGGGCCTGGCTTTGCGGGAAGTCCTGCGACCATGAGCCACACCCCGTTTTCATCACTGAGGGGGCAAACCCAGTGCTCCGTGAGCCGCTGGCATGCCCCCTCTCCTCCTGTCTCCACTGAATACATGCTGTGCGCATGCACACAGCGTCTATTTACCGCTGCTAAGCAGAGCAGTGAGTGCTGGAGCCTCCCAACTGCCCCTCCCCCACCACGGGACACTGTGGCCCGTGGGTGGGACAGCGGGACAGTCCCCAAAAAAACGGGACTGTCCCGCGAAAATCGGGACAGTTGGGAGGTATGCATCTACAAAATATTTGTGCCGTTAAGTAATTGGCTGCAATATGTTGCAGTTCTCGTCAGCAGAATTCACCTTAAGGGATCAATTCAATTTGATGCTCGTTTGCAAAAGTGAGCTTGCGCCATAAAACTTGCATACATTGTGGAAATGCACACAGCCAAGAAATTCGGTTAGAAATGGCGTTTCGCTGGACTTGCGGCGATGTTGTGGTTTTTTTATTCCCATGGAATACTATCAGTAGCCATAAGGGAAGTTCTGGAGGTTCTTAAACCCTAACACCTTTGTAATGCACGGTTCTTTAAAAAACAAATTCTGTGTCTGGCAATGCTGAAAGAATGGAAGAGACGCTGCGTTGTGCCACAATCTCTAGTGGTGCACACAGGAAGGAGTTCTGAGTGCCCAGGAATGGGATACATATGATATCCCGGCGGTCTTATGACGGTCACCAGCATCCCGATGCAGAGAATCCCAACAGGGGTCGGGTAAGTATGCACAGAATAGAAAAAACATTCCATGATGAGTGTGATGGGAACAGATTTGCAGCTGTCCGCTGACTGAGGGGAATTTTCGCACGGCGTACACATGCTATCGCACACTTGCACGGGGCGAATTTTCACTCCCCCTGGGCGGCGACTATCTGATCGCAGGACAGTGTCATTTGCAGCACAGCAATCCGGTCTGAATTAGGCCCTCAGAACAAACATTTGCAAAAGATGCACCATACATTCTGGGGACATATTCCAATGTATGGAAAATCTGCACATATACTGTATGTTCTCTGCCACTACAGTGTTGTGACTTTATGACGCCTGTACTGCTTTTATCCCTAAATTCCATAAATTCCCTGTGCCACGTGCCTAACTTCCCTATACCTTGTACCCAATTTCCCTGTGCCTCGTGCCTTTAGTCTATCTCTAAACTGAGTAATTACTGAGAATGCCATCATGCAATCATCTGCATGGATATTGTCAGAGGAAATGCATCCTGTCTATATGTACCTCAGGTATGTTGTGTGGGCGGAGGGATCTGCGAGTCACCACTACGGTATACAAACTATGCTGGAGGTATGCATTCATTTCCCATCTCTAACAGGTAATGGCCAACACTTTATTAACTCCTCAAACCATTTCATATCAACACAGTGACAGAGGATTATCTGACTGGACTGCAATAGGAGGGAAATGTTAATAAATGTTAGTTTATCCCATGCCCAGCGGCCATGCTGAGGGAGAGAGATGCCGGGCCTCATGACTAGTGTCGTTATCTCACCATGGGGCATATGTATCAAAGCTTGGAGAGAGATAAAGTGGAGAGAGATGCCAACCAATCAGCTCCTGTCGGCTTACAGGCTGTGTTTGAAAAATGAGAAGAGCTCATTGGTTGGTACTTCATCTCTCTCCACTTTATTTATCTCCAACCTTTGATACATATGCCCCATTGCATACCTCCCAACTGTCCTGATTTTCGCAGGACAGTCCCATTTTTTTGGGACTGTCCCGCTGTCCCACCCGCGGGCCGCAGTGTCCTGCGGTGGGGGGGGGGGGGGCAGTTGGGAGGCTCCTGCACTCCTGCTCTGCTTAGAGCAGCGGTGAATAGACGCTGTGCGCATGCGTCTATTCAGTGCAGACAGTGGGAGAGAGGGCATGCCAGCAGCTCACAGAGCGCTGGGCATGCCCCCTCAGTGATGAAAACGGGGCATGGCTCGCGATCGTGGGTCCTCCCGTGAAGCCACGCCCCCTTTTCATAGGTTACGACCCCTTTTTGGTAGCGCGCGGCTTTGCCGCACGTGTGTCCCTCTTCATAGGAGGACAAAGTTGGGAGGTATGCCATTGTCCTGATTTTCTTAGCGCTGTGCCTTTACCTGTGTGGGTCTCTATCTTCCTGTTCAGGTTGCTCGCAGGGTCCAGGGATCCAATAGAAGAAAATGGGGATTGATACTGATTTGCACCCAAGCCCGATCGCTGCCGCAACTCACAATTTTTTTTAAATCAAATTGCTCATGCCATCACATTGGCTTATCATACTGAAGGGGACATCCAATTAGACCAGAAAATTTCAGGGAACAAAAAGCAGGGGGCGGGGGTGGGGGGGGGATTGTGTTTCCCGATTTATTTATTTTTAGCGCTGATTTTTTGGACAGGCTATTCAATTAGCCCCCGTTTTTTTCTGTATGAAAATTTTTCACTTTTTGTGCGAAAACACATTGGGCGGGATGTAATAGGGTGTGAGAATCAAAAAATTAGAGCTTTTGTGAGAGTTCTTCTGATCTTTTAAAGTGGCAATCATTTACATGGGAAAATCAACCTGGTTTTGCCATGTAGACGATTCCCACTTTTAAAAAAAACAGGACAAATGTCCCAAAATCACTTTCTGATTCTCACACCCTATTACATTCCACCCGTAGGATTATTGATATATTATTTATTATCAATTTCTTATATAGCGCAGCATATTCCGTTGCGCTTTACAATCGGAACAACAGTAATAGAACAAAACTGGTTAATAACAGACAGACATAAAGGTAGGAAGGCCCTGCTCGCAAGCTTATAATCTATAGGGAAAAAGGCATTGATACACAAGGATAGATGCTACCTTTTGCACAATGGTCCAGCAGATTGCTAGTTTCTTAATGGGCTATATGATATGGTCACTCAGCAATGTTGGTCAAGAGTCAGGAGGATGTGAAAGTGAAGTAAGACAAAATATGTGAGGTTATGTGTGGACTGTACAGAGGGGATGTAATTAGATAGGGAAGCATTGAAGGTTATATGGGTTTGACCGGAATTTGATAATCTTGTCTGAAGAGGTGAAAGGCTTGAAAGTTTGGAGACTAGAGGTAAGTCTTATTGTGCATGGGAGGGCATTAACCAGAGTGGGCGCAGCCCGGAAAAAGTGCTGTCATTTTGAATGGGAGCAAGTAATGCGTGTGGATGAGAAACAAAGATCTTGTACGGAGTGGAGAGGTCAGGCAGGGAGATAATTTGAGGTGAGCAAAGAGATGTATGTTGGTGCAGTTTGATTAATAGCCTTGTATGTACTGTAAGTAAAAGTATTTTATATTGAATACAGTAGAATACCGGTAACCAATGGAGGGACTGACAGAGTGGATCCGCAGACGATGAACATCTAGCGAGGAATATCAGCCTCGCAGCTGCATTCAAAATTAATTGTAGTGGTGAGAGTCTATTTTTGGGAAGAACAGTAAGGAGACTATTGCAATAATCAATGCTGGAGTTAATGGGGGTAATTCAGACCTGATAGCTAGGGTGCGTTTATTGTATCTCTGCGATCAGGTTGTCACCGCCTACAGTGGGAGGGAATGTGGTGTGTGCAGGTGTGCGATCGCATTTGTAGCAGAACTGCACAAACATCAGTTTGTGCAGTTTCTGCTCAGACCAGGACTTACTCAGCGGCTGCAATGGTTTCCTGGTGATCGAGGCCGGAGCTGACGTGGAACACCCTCACTCCAAATGCCTGGTCCCTCCTGCGTTTTCCCGGACACTCCTACAAAACGGTCAGTTGCCACCCACAAACGGCCTCTCCTGTCATTCACCTTGCGATCGCCCGTGCGATCGCTTTTTTCGCACCATCCGGTCGCTATGCACCGATGCCCGGTGCAATCGTCCGACGCGCTGGCGTATTGCGGTGCATACGCATGCGCCGTTCAGATCTGGTCACAGGCTGTGAGAAAACGCACAGCAGCGATCAGATCTGAATTAAACCCAACAAGTGCATGGTTTAGAGCTTTTGCTGTCTTGTGTAAAATATGGTCGTATTGAGACAGATTGAATGTGGGGAACAACAGACAGATCAGAGTGAAGAATGACACCTAGGCAGCGAGCTTGTGGGGTAGGGTTGATTGTTGAGTTATCAACAGTGATAGAGATATCAGGTTGGTAACTATTAGTAGCAGGTGGAAATGTAATTAATTCTGTTTTGGAAATATTAAGTTTGAGGTGGCGAGATGTCATCCAAGATGAAATGGCAGAAAGGCATCCAGTGACACGGCCCAATACAGATGGTGACATATCTGGGGAGGATAGGTAGATTTGAGTATCATCTGCATACAGATGGTACTGAAATCTGAAAGAGCTGATTAGTTTACCAAGAGATAAGGCAAGGGCGTAGCTACCATAGGTGCAGGAAGTGCAGCTGCTATGGGTCCCAGAGCTGAGAGGGGCCCACTTTGGGTGATATGTAGGGGCCCTTACAAACCTTTGCCTTGGGGACTTAAATATATCTAGTTATGCCCCTTGACTTGATCATTGTAATGTGGTATAATATGAATTGGAGGGCATTATAATGTTTCATAATCTGAACTGGGAATCTGTAATGTGGCACAATATGAAGTGGGGGTGCTGTAGAGTGACATAATATGAACTGGGCACACTGCATGTCATAATGTGAATTGGGGTCACCATGTTGGATACCGTGTACTGGTGGCCCTACAATGAACTAGTGCACTACTATGGTTCATAAAATAAACTAAGGCACTACTATGGGGCATAACACTAACTAAAGCACTGCTATGGGGCATAACACTAACTAAGTCACTAGTATGGGGCATAACACTAACTAAGGCACTAGTATGGGGCATAACACTAACTAAGGCACTAGTATGGGGCATAACACTAACTAAGTCACTACTATGGGGCATAACACTAACTAAGGCACTAGTATGGGGCATAACACTAACTAAGTCACTACTATGGGGCATAACACTAACTAAGGCACTACTATGGAGCATAACACTAACTAAGTCACTAGTATGGGGCATAACACTAAGTCACTACTATGGGGCATAACACTAACTAAGGCACTAGTATGGGGCATAACACTAACTAAGTCACTACTATGGGGCATAACACTAACTAAGGCACTGCTATGGGGCATAACACTAACTAAGGCACTACTATGGAGCATAACACTAACTAAGGCACTAGTATGGGGCATAACACTAACTAAGGCACTAGTATGGGGCATAACACTAACTAAGTCACTACTATGGGGCATAACACTAACTAAGTCACTACTATGGGGCATAACACTAACTAAGTCACTACTATGGGGCATAACACTAACTAAGGCACTGCTATGGGGCATAACACTAACTAAGGCACTACTTTGGGGCATAACACTAACTAAGGCACTAGTATGGGGCATAACACTAACTAAGGCACTACTATGGAGCATAACACTAACTAAGGCACTACTATGGGGCATAACACTAACTAAGGCACTACTATGGAGCATAACACTAACTAAGGCACTGCTATGGGGCATAACACTAACTAAGGCACTGCTATGGAGCATAACACTAACTAAGGCACTAGTATGGGGCATAACACTAACTAAGTCACTACTATGGGGCATAACACTAACTAAGTCACTACTATGGGGCATAACACTAACTAAGGCACTAGTATGGTTTAGAAAGTGAACTTGGGAACTATTATGGGGCTTAAAATTAACAACTGCTGTGGATAGGTGTCTCTAGAAGCATTAGGACAGGGGCCCTTCAAAATGTTGCAATGGGGCCCACAAAGTTCTGGCTATGCCCCTGAGTCAGTTTTCCCGCCACCTGCGTGGAGTGCAGTAGTGACCCTCCTGACCTCTCAGGCCCATTGCGACCAAACTCGTCCGACTTTTGTAGGTTCGTATTTCCTTTTATTTTCATCTATTAATTGTTTATTTTGCTCATTTTATGAATGAAAACTACAAAGGTTTTGGATATTTTGCAGAAATATGTAGGTTTGTCCAGGGTGGCCTCTCAGGCACACTGCACCTTCAAATTTCAGTATTTTTTGTTTTACTTTGAGGTTAATAAATTAGGGTTTTTTAATCAGATTTCAAATTTTCTCTCTTTGTATGTCCTAATGAAGGTCACTGATCACTTTAAGAGCATTAGAATTGAGTTAATTAGGTGGTAATGACGATTTTGTAACAGGTGCCTGTCGGGCGCACTGCCCCTGAACACAGGAGTCCCAGAGGTGCGCCTGACAGAGGGTTAAATGAAAAGGTCATGAATAGATGTTAACTTGTTGCAAGCAAAGCGTGCATTCCATGGGGCACATTTTAGTGACTTGGAGGGAGATGGGAGACACGTGATGACCTTATAAGGTTTGTTGGATTTATTTTCCGTTGTGAGTCAGCTGAATATGAGTGGGATATGTGGATGGGACCCAAATTTGGGGATATGTCACCAGCTAGTAGAAGCAGGAGAGAGAGATAAGTATAGTTGTAAGAAGTGTGTGATAGTTTTTATGGCAGCTTGAGAATGTTACAGTCAGTGTATATAGATAAATTAAAAGCTCATGAGTGTTATTAAGAGGGGAGTAGATTAATGAGGATGCAATATGAACAGAGAGATGAGTTGCAGTGATAGTTAAGGATGTTACTGCTTTAGAGAGGATACTATGAAGTGTTATTAAAAAAGCAGGATCAGTGAAAAGCCGGGGATTGTGGAAAAAAAGCCTGATTATCGCGGATTTGATTTCGCCTGCCTGCCTGCCCTTATACAGCTGCTTTATGGCATGCGTTGTCAGGACATGGCTTGCTATATAGCTGCTAGAGACATTGCAGTCAGTTGCTGAGCATTGCACTGTACAGTAAAAACCACCTGTATACATAATCTGTTTAGGACACAACAGGTATATGCTTCTTCCATGGCATGCAGTCCCAGCTATTACATTTTCGGATGCCACCTAAGTATTTCTGATTCAATTTATTATTTTTAATTGTTTGTTTAATGTCATATGCGCCATGTGATAATGCAATGAATTTCCAACATTAAATATCAATGTTCTGCCACCTTATAATAAAGAATTAACTGTACAACTTGACGGCTCCCCTGCATTTATATAGACAGTTGTCGATAGGATAAATGAAAAGAAGTCAGACTGGATGGGCCAAGAAACTATCTAACGGTGGAGCTAATACAAATGCACAGACGGACCAGAACTCCACTATACCATTTATCATTGTGGTAGTCTCTAACATCCAGAATTACTGCCTTGCCCCGGGTGACGAGAATCCTAGTTTCGGCCCTGCAGTATGTAACACAACCCAGATAATAGGATATATGCTGCACCACTTGGTTTACATTTTAACAGCAGCAGGAGCACTTCAATAATAAGAATTATTTTCTAGTAGACAGATAGGTGGTGCATATCAGGCAGGCACCCGACAGTAACACGTGTGTGGTATGTTAGGTAGATTAGACTTAGGTCGACCTCTATTGGTCGACAGTAAGTATGTCGACGTGGTTTCTATGTCGGCATGTACTAGGTCGACATGAGAAAAGGTCGACGTGAGTTTTTCCTTTTTTTTTGTGTTGTTTTCTCCGTACATTGACCAGTAACCACAATTAGTGCACCATGTCCCCTCGCATGATTCGCTTCGCTCGCCATGCTTCGGGCACAGTTCCTTGCTCCGCTACCGCTGCGCTTGGCACAGGTTACCGTTCCCAATTGTAGTCCACGTGGATCGTAAAGTAAGAAAAAGTAAAAAAAAAAAAAAGTGAAAAACTCACTGCTTCTAAACAACCTCCCCCCATGCATGACAAACACATTCCTGCACCGTCACAGAGTAACAGGGAGCGGCGCTGTCTCACTGGGGCTGGGCTTGCCGGTTCGGTACTAGTCCACAGCAGCAGCAGAGCTCCCGAGTCTCGTCCCGACTGACCAATACAGTATGGCTGCGCTTCCGCGGCTGAAGGAGCGGGTCGGCGTGGGGCTGCTGCGCTGCGTGACTTCTGATGTCATGCAGTGCAACGCACAGCCGGGCAGCATCTGAGATGAGTGCTCTGGTGCTCAGCACTGCCCAACAGAAAATGCCACACGATGCCAACTTGCTCCCACTGTCGGGGGGACACAGTGGATGTGGGGGCCCCTAATGTGTGGGGGCCCAGGGACGCCCGCCCCTGTCTTCCCTGCTTTAATCCGGCTCTGACCATCATGACACTTCCATGATTCCCCCACAACGCTCCCATGATACTCCCATGACACTCCCATGACCGCCCCACGAGGGTCATCTGTTCTTTGCTTTTGCAGGGTAACTGCCCATTTTCCACCCAGGAACACTTATCTCGTGGTCAGAGAGTGATCCAGCCACACATGGGGATCACCATCCACTCCCATATACCCTGTGAAGCTGCTTGTGCATGATGCTGCGCCACCACAGTCTGCGGTTCCTTCTTGCGGGGCAAGCGCAGTCTGCTGCGAAGACGTTTTTTTTATTTCCGACCAACCGGAACCAGGTCCAATATGCTCTTCTTGTACTAGGTATTCCCAGTAGAATTATATGAAATATAGAAATTATATAACATAGGATTTCATGTGAAGTTCTCCGAACAATGGGCAAGACACATGTGACCAACGCATAGTGCCATCACGTTAGTAACTGGGGTAATAAAATGATGTCATTATTAGACATTATTAGAGGAGCTGATCAGGTTTGGTTGTAAAATAGACTTACAGATTTAGCCAAGCTCATTCATTGGCCGCATGAGCAGACGTTCCCCCGGTGCGACTTGGTACGCCGGGCTGCAACTATTTCCTAGAGATGAGCGCCGGAAATTTTTCGGGTTTTGTGTTTTGGTTTTGGGTTCGGTTCCGCGGCCGTGTTTTGGGTTCGACCGCGTTTTGGCAAAACCTCACCGAATTTTTTTTGTCGGATTCGGGTGTGTTTTGGATTCGGGTGTTTTTTTCAAAAAACCCTAAAAAACAGCTTAAATCATAGAATTTGGGGGTAATTTTGATCCCAAAGTATTATTAACCTCAAAAAACATAATTTACACTCATTTTCAGCCTATTCTGAACACATCACACCTCACAATATTATTTTTAGTCCTAAAATTTGCACCGAGGTCGCTGTGTGAGTAAGATAAGCGACCCTAGTGGCCGACACAAACACCGGGCCCATCTAGGAGTGGCACTGCAGTGTCACGCAGGATGTCCCTTCCAAAAAACCCTCCCCAAACAGCACATGACGCAAAGAAAAAAAGAGGCGCAATGAGGTAGCTGTGTGAGTAAGATTAGCGACCCTAGTGGCCGACACAAACACCGGGCCCATCTAGGAGTGGCACTGCAGTGTCACGCAGGATGTCCCTTCCAAAAAACCCTCCCCAATCAGCACATGATGCAAAGAAAAAGAAAAGAAAAAAGAGGTGCAAGATGGAATTATCCTTGGGCCCTCCCACCCACCCTTATGTTGTATAAACAAAACAGGACATGCACACTTTAACCAACCCATCATTTCAGTGACAGGGTCTGCCACACGACTGTGACTGATATGACGGGTTGGTTTGGACCCCCCCCAAAAAAGAAGCAATTAATCTCTCCTTGCACAAACTGGCTCTACAGAGGCAAGATGTCCACCTCATCTTCACCCTCCGATATATCACCGTGTACATCCCCCTCCTCACAGATTATCAATTCGTCCCCACTGGAATCCACCATCTCAGCTCCCTGTGTACTTTGTGGAGGCAATTGCTGCTGGTCAATGTCTCCGCGGAGGAATTGATTATAATTCATTTTAATGAACATCATCTTCTCCACATTTTCTGGATGTAACCTCGTACGCCGATTGCTGACAAGGTGAGCGGCGGCACTAAACACTCTTTCGGAGTACACACTTGTGGGAGGGCAACTTAGGTAGAATAAAGCCAGTTTGTGCAAGGGCCTCCAAATTGCCTCTTTTTCCTGCCAGTATAAGTACGGACTGTGTGACGTGCCTACTTGGATGCGGTCACTCATATAATCCTCCACCATTCTATCAATGTTGAGAGAATCATATGCAGTGACAGTAGACGACATGTCCGTAATCGTTGTCAGGTCCTTCAGTCCGGACCAGATGTCAGCATCAGCAGTCGCTCCAGACTGCCCTGCATCACCGCCAGCGGGTGGGCTCGGAATTCTGAGCCTTTTCCTCGCACCCCCAGTTGCGGGAGAATGTGAAGGAGGAGATGTTGACAGGTCGCGTTCCGCTTGACTTGACAATTTTGTCACCAGCAGGTCTTTCAACCCCAGCAGACCTGTGTCTGCCGGAAAGAGAGATCCAAGGTAGGCTTTAAATCTAGGATCGAGCACGGTGGCCAAAATGTAGTGCTCTGATTTCAACAGATTGACCACCCGTGAATCCTTGTTAAGCGAATTAAGGGCTGCATCCACAAGTCCCACATGCCTAGCGGAATCGCTCCGTGTTAGCTCCTTCTTCAATGCCTCCAGCTTCTTCTGCAAAAGCCTGATGAGGGGAATGACCTGACTCAGGCTGGCAGTGTCTGAACTGACTTCACGTGTGGCAAGTTCAAAGGGCATCAGAACCTTGCACAACGTTGAAATCATTCTCCACTGCACTTGAGACAGGTGCATTCCATCTCCTATATCGTGCTCAATTGTATAGGCTTGAATGGCCTTTTGCTGCTCCTCCAACCTCTGAAGCATATAGAGGGTTGAATTCCACCTCGTTACCACTTCTTGCTTCAGATGATGGCAGGGCAGGTTCAGTAGTTTTTGGTGGTGCTCCAGTCTTCTGTACGTGGTGCCTGTACGCCGAAAGTGTCCCGCAATTTTTCTGGCCACCGACAGCATCTCTTGCACGCCCCTGTCGTTTTTTAAAAAATTCTGCACCACCAAATTCAAGGTATGTGCAAAACATGGGACGTGCTGGAATTTGCCCATATTTAATGCACACACAATATTGCTGGCGTTGTCCGATGCCACAAATCCACAGGAGAGTCCAATTGGGGTAAGCCATTCCGCGATGATCTTCCTCAGTTGCCGTAAGAGGTTTTCAGCTGTGTGCGTATTCTGGAAAGCGGTGATACAAAGCGTAGCCTGCCTAGGAAAGAGTTGGCGTTTGCGAGATGCTGCTACTGGTGCCGCCGCTGCTGTTCTTGCGGCGGGAGTCCATACATCTACCCAGTGGGCTGTCACAGTCATATAGTCCTGACCCTGCCCTGCTCCACTTGTCCACATGTCCGTGGTTAAGTGGACATTGGGTACAACTGCATTTTTTAGGACACTGGTGAGTCTTTTTCTGACGTCCGTGTACATTCTCGGTATCGCCTGCCTAGAGAAGTGGAACCTAGATGGTATTTGGTAACGGGGGCACACTGCCTCAATAAATTGTCTAGTTCCCTGTGAACTAACGGCGGATACCGGACGCACGTCTAACACCAACATAGTTGTCAAGGACTCAGTTATCCGCTTTGCAGTAGGATGACTGCTGTGATATTTCATCTTCCTCGCAAAGGACTGTTGAACAGTCAATTGCTTACTGGAAGTAGTACAAGTGGGCTTACGACTTCCCCTCTGGGATGACCATCGACTCCCAGCGGCAACAACAGCAGCGCCAGCAGCAGTAGGCATTACACGCAAGGATGCATCGGAGGAATCCCAGGCAGGAGAGGACTCGTCAGACTTGCCAGTGACATGGCCTGCAGGACTATTGGCATTCCTGGGGAAGGAGGAAATTGACACTGAGGGAGTTGGTGGGGTGGTTTGCGTGAGCTTGGTTACAAGAGGAAGGGATTTACTGGTCAGTGGACTGCTTCCGCTGTCACCCAAAGTTTTTGAACTTGTCACTGACTTATTATGAATGCGCTGCAGGTGACGTATAAGGGAGGATGTTCCGAGGTGGTTAACGTCCTTACCCCTACTTATTACAGCTTGACAAAGGGAACACACGGCTTGACACCTGTTGTCCGCATTTCTGGTGAAATACCTCCACACCGAAGAGCTGATTTTTTTGGTATTTTCACCTGGCATGTCAACGGCCATATTCCTCCCACGGACAACAGGTGTCTCCCCGGGTGCCTGACTTAAACAAACCACCTCACCATCAGAATCCTCCTGGTCAATTTCCTCCCCAGCGCCAGCAACACCCATATCCTCCTCATCCTGGTGTACTTCAACACTGACATCTTCAATCTGACTATCAGGAACTGGACTGCGGGTGCTCCTTCCAGCACTTGCAGGGGGCATGCAAATAGTGGAAGGCGCATGCTCTTCACGTCCAGTGTTGGGAAGGTCAGGCATCGCAAACGACACAATTGGACTCTCCTTGTGGATTTGGGATTTCAAAGAACGCACAGTTCTTTGCGGTGCTTTTGCCAGCTTGAGTCTTTTCAGTTTTCTAGCGAGAGGCTGAGTGCTTCCATCCTCATGTGAAGCTGAACCACTAGCCATGAACATAGGCCAGGGCCTCAGCCGTTCCTTGCCACTCCGTGTGGTAAATGGCATATTGGCAAGTTTACGCTTCTCCTCCGACAATTTTATTTTAGGTTTTGGAGTCCTTTTTTTTCTGATATTTGGTGTTTTGGATTTGACATGCTCTGTACTATGACATTGGGCATCGGCCTTGGCAGACGACGTTGCTGGCATTTCATCGTCTCGGCCATGACTAGTGGCAGCAGCTTCAGCACGAGGTGGAAGTGGATCTTGATCTTTCCCTAATTTTGGAACCTCAACTTTTTTGTTCTCCATATTTTATAGGCAGAACTAAAAGGCACCTCAGGTAAACAATGGAGATGGATGGATTGGATACTAGTATACAATTATGGACGGACTGCCACGGTTAGGTGGTATAAAAAAACCACGGTTAGGTGGTATATATTATAATAATAATACAATTATGGATGGACGGACTGCCTGCCGACTGCCGACACAGAGGTAGCCACAGCCGTGAACTACCGCACTGTACACTGGTTGATAAAGAGATAGTAGTATACTCGTAACAACTAGTATGACACTATGACGACGGTATAAAGAATGAAAAAAAAAACCACGGTTAGGTGGTATATATTATAATAATAATACAATTATGGATGGACGGACTGCCTGCCGACTGCCGACACAGAGGTAGCCACAGCCGTGAACTACCGCACTGTACACTGGTTGATAAAGAGATAGTAGTATACTCGTAACAACTAGTATGACACTATGACGACGGTATAAAGAATGAAAAAAAAACCACGGTTAGGTGGTATATATTATAATAATAATACAATTATGGATGGACGGACTGCCTGCCGACTGCCGACACAGAGGTAGCCACAGCCGTGAACTACCGCACTGTACACTGGTTGATAAAGAGATAGTAGTATACTCGTAACAACTAGTATGACACTATGACGACGGTATAAAGAATGAAAAAAAAACCACGGTTAGGTGGTATATATTATAATAATAATACAATTATGGATGGACGGACTGCCTGCCGACTGCCGACACAGAGGTAGCCACAGCCGTGAACTACCGCACTGTACACTGGTTGATAAAGAGATAGTAGTATACTCGTAACAACTAGTATGACACTATGACGACGGTATAAAGAATGAAAAAAAAACCACGGTTAGGTGGTATATATTATAATAATAATACAATTATGGATGGACGGACTGCCTGCCGACTGCCGACACAGAGGTAGCCACAGCCGTGAACTACCGCACTGTACACTGGTTGATAAAGAGATAGTAGTATACTCGTAACAACTAGTATGACACTATGACGACGGTATAAAGAATGAAAAAAAAACCACGGTTAGGTGGTATATATTATAATAATAATACAATTATGGATGGACGGACTGCCTGCCGACTGCCGACACAGAGGTAGCCACAGCCGTGAACTACCGCACTGTACACTGGTTGATAAAGAGATAGTAGTATACTCGTAACAACTAGTATGACACTATGACGACGGTATAAAGAATGAAAAAAAAACCACGGTTAGGTGGTATATATTATAATAATAATACAATTATGGATGGACGGACTGCCTGCCGACTGCCGACACAGAGGTAGCCACAGCCGTGAACTACCGCACTGTACACTGGTTGATAAAGAGATAGTAGTATACTCGTAACAACTAGTATGACACTATGACGACGGTATAAAGAAAGAAAAAAAAATACCACAGTTAGGTGGTATATATTATAATAATAATACAATTATGGATGGACGGACTGCCTGCCGACTGCCGACACAGAGGTAGCCACAGCCGTGAACTACCGCACTGTACACTGGTTGATAAAGAGATAGTAGTATACTCGTAACAACTAGTATGACACTATGACGACGGTATAAAGAATGAAAAAAAAACCACGGTTAGGTGGTATATATTATAATAATAATACAATTATGGATGGACGGACTGCCTGCCGACTGCCGACACAGAGGTAGCCACAGCCGTGAACTACCGCACTGTACACTGGTTGATAAAGAGATAGTAGTATACTCGTAACAACTAGTATGACACTATGACGACGGTATAAAGAATGAAAAAAAAACCACGGTTAGGTGGTATATATTATAATAATAATACAATTATGGATGGACGGACTGCCTGCCGACTGCCGACACAGAGGTAGCCACAGCCGTGAACTACCGCACTGTACACTGGTTGATAAAGAGATAGTAGTATACTCGTAACAACTAGTATGACACTATGACGGTATAAAGAATGGAAAAAAAACCACGGTTAGGTGGTATATATTATAATAATACAATTATGGATGGACGGACTGCCTGCCGACTGCCGACACAGAGGTAGCCACAGCCGTGAACTACCGCACTGTACACTGGTTGATAAAGAGATAGTAGTATACTCGTAACAACTAGTATGACTATGACGACGGTATAAAGAATGAAAAAAAAACCACGGTTAGGTGGTATATATTATAATAATAATACAATTATGGATGGACGGACTGCCTGCCGACTGCCGACACAGAGGTAGCCACAGCCGTGAACTACCGCACTGTACACTGGTTGATAAAGAGATAGTAGTATACTCGTAACAACTAGTATGACACTATGACGACGGTATAAAGAAAGAAAAAAAAATACCACGGTTAGGTGGTATATATTGTAATACAATTATGGATGGACGGACTGCCTGCCGAGTTCCGACTGCCGACACAGAGGTAGCCACAGCCGTGAACTACCGCACTGTACTGTGTCTGCTGCTAATATAGACTGGTTGATAAAGAGATAGTATACAATACATACAACAATATACTACTATACTGGTGGTCAGGCACTGGTCACCACTAGTCACACTGGCAGTGGCACTCCTGCAGCAAAAGTGTGCACTGTTTAATTTTAAATTAATATAATATTATGTACTCCTGGGGGCTCCTGCTATAACAACCTGCAGTGCTCCCCAGTCTCCCCCACAATTATTATAAGCTTTGCCTTTTATACATTGATGTGCAGCACACTGGGCTGAGCTGAGTGCACACAGACTGAGTCACACTGTGTGACTGGCTGCTGCTGTGTATCGTTTTTTTTCAGGCAGAGAACGGATATAGCAGAGAACGGATATATTATATTAAAATAAATAAAAGTTAACTAACAACAACTGCACTGGTCACTGTGGTAAACTCTGTCTGACTCTGCACAATCTCTCTCTCTCTTCTAATCTAATTTCTAATGGAGAGGACGCCAGCCACGTCCTCTCCCTATCAATCTCAATGCACGTGTGAAAATGGCGGCGACGCGCGGCTCCTTATATAGAATCCGAGTCTCGCGAGAATCCGACAGCGTCATGATGACGTTCGGGCGCGCTCGGGTTAACCGAGCAAGGCGGGAAGATCCGAGTCGCTCGGACCCGTGAAAAAAAACATGAAGTTCGTGCGGGTTCGGATTCAGAGAAACCGAACCCGCTCATCTCTACTATTTCCACCCACAATCGTATCATAGAAAGCCTAAGCGGCACGTTTGCAATTATATTTATGTGCACATATACTCTACACACGCACACGCCCCACGGATCGCGGGTGCTCCTAGTCGCAGCCAAGCTGGCTACATCTGTAATTTCGGATAATGGAACACGCGTGCAAAAATGACGCATTCCGTGTACTGAGCCGCACAAATCTCAAAATGCGTCCCCGTATTTATTACACACGTGTTTCAGCATGTGTTTTGCTTGTGAAACACACATCTGCTATTCGGCACCAATAAAATTTAGAAAACTTCTGTAATGCATCAGAAAGAACTCTCAGTCTCATGTGCAGATGTGTCCTCACTTACTGGGTGTCCTTACGCCATACGACGCGTCACAGCCACTCCAAGCGTACCATGGCCCTCATTCCGAGTTGTTCGCTCGGAGATTTTCATCGCATCGCAGTGAGAATTCTCTTAGTGCGCATGCGCAATGTTCGCACTGCGACTGCGCCAAGTAACTTTACTATGATGAAAGTAAGTTTACTCACGGCATTTTCATCGCTCCGACGTTCGCATTGTGATTGACAGGAAATGGGTGTTACTGGGCGGATGCACGGCGTTTTAGGGGCGTGTGGCTGGAAACGCTACCGTTTCCGGAAAAAACGCAGGAGTGGCCGGAGAAACGGTGGGAGTGCCTGGGCGAACGCTGGGTGTGTTTATGACGTCAGCCAGGAACGAAAAGCACTGAACTGATCGCACAGGCAGAGTAAGTCTGAAGCTACTCAGAAACTGCTAACTCGTTTGTAATCGCAATATTGCGCGTACGTCGGTCGCAATTTTAAGAAGCTAAGATTCACTCCCAGTAGGCGGCGGCTTAGCGTGTGTAACTCTGCTACATTCGCCTTGCGAGCGAACAACTCGGAATGAGGGCCCATATTTGTATCTAAATTTTGCATCGTCTTTCTACTGCAGACGCCGCAGAAAACCCACTCGCAGGCTGCACTTTATCCACATAGAAATTGGCTGCTTTATTTTTACACTGCAAATTAGATTGAACACAGCACACCCAACTCTATCTCTCTCTGCACATGTTACATCTGCCCCCCCTGCAGTGCACATGGTTTTGCCCAACTGCTAACAAAATTCCTGCTGCGATCAACTTGGAATTACCCCCAGTGTACGCTAGCATGTAGTTTTGTCACCTCTGTCTTTTATTTATGCCAATAACATGCACATTTTGGGGGTTATTCAGAATTGGGTGCAGATTTTGCAATCCTTGCCAAATCTGCGACCACTAAAATCGCGTGCTGGGGGACGTCCAGCAGAGGGCAAGGCCGCCCAGCATGTGTGGCGCCACCCCGCGATGCAATCGCATGACAAAAAAATGCAAATAAAGGCAGACCCCTGCCTACGCACGGCTGTGTAAGGAGGCGGTCCGGCGCCATCTTTCCTATCGCAGGAAATGCAGCTGACGTCATCGGGCCACCCTGAATACTGCCATGACATGCCTGCATTTCCTGCTCTCCCCCAACGCTGCGTCGCCAACCCCATCGCCTGTCAATCACTATACGATCGCATCCTTCTGAGATGCGATCGCATAGTTAAGTTTCGCGCATGCGCACTGTAGCCGCTGGGTGGGCACAGATGCAGTGGTTTGCGTCCAACTCTGATAAGGCCCATTGAGCGGAAAAGACACTCGGTGCAGCCTAGTCACGCGGTACCTGGCACCGGGAAGGGCCATTTAGCAAAACTGAGGGGGCAGTAAGCGTTCTGCATGGGTTTGTGTGGCAGTGATGCGATCACCCCTTATTGTAGTCAGTATATTAGACCACCCTTTCCCCCCATTCCTCTGGAAGAGAAAAGACAGCGTCAATCTTGGAACGTTTGCCGACTCTGCAGTCCTTCGGTGCACAAAGAGTTAAGGAGGAATTACTGAACCTCTGTTTAATGTCTGGAATTCAGTTTCATACCTTAAACGTAGGCCGTGAACTGCTGGGCGCCTGTTCAGCAGGAGCAGCCCAGGTCACTGAGACTGGCGGCTCCTGGGTGTTTTCTGCTCTGCAGACCTGTTACAAGGCAAGAACACAGCAAGAACAAATAGCGCTATGAAAATAAACGCTGCTGGCATGAAATAGTCTGTTCTTTACGTGAATCTAGGCACAACACGCAAGGACACCGTGTACTGCTGTGGGGCTCCGGCGTCTTCCTACTGGCGGGCGGCCAACCTCTCATTCACAGGCCGCGCTGCTCTCCAGACGTGATTGTGCTTCTTGTCCTCAGATGGAATCTGGGAGAGATTGTTGTCCTCCCTCATTCTGATGAGCCCAGTTCTCAAATAGAAGCTTCCTCCATCTCTTGCCGCTTGTATGTATAGAACTTCTGTTAGCAGGGCAGGTCTCCAGGATTTCCTGATCCCTGCAGATATTATTTAACCGATAGTACGGATGGCAGTAAGGGTCTGTACGTACTAAGGCTTGGAGAATGATGGAGTACAGGTGACATAATTAATACATCAGTCATTTGGATTTAACTATCTCAAGCATGGATATCCTTAAAACCTGGACTGTAATGGCGGAGTTTGTTAAGCATGAATTGGGTCATCGTAGCCGCAGTCCCCGCTGTACAATGCCGGTAATCTCGACATTGCATAACGGGGGCGTGGCCAAGATGATGCGATCAAACAGCCTCGCCCCCCACAACACCCCCTTCTTGCCACATCATGCCTCTACACCGCACCTTACGTCAACCCAAACTCCCTGCCCCTCCCCCCTCCACTGTACCAACCAGGGTGTCCCCTCCCGGAATTGAGTCATTATAGCCCCCACACACTGCACTGCTGCATTTTGCTATCAGCGTTGTACCCGCACAGCTACCCCCTGTTCTCACCCTATGGATCTAGTGAAGGGGCGCAGTAAAAAAATGGGGATGGCCGTCACTGATGAGACCATCGGGGCAAAAAGCACTGATGATAGGTGACAGCGCGCAGTTGGCAGGAGGCACGGATGAACAAACACAAAGCAGAGAAGACAGGAACTTCCTCCACTGGAAATCTGCCATTGACTACTGAGGCTATTCTTTATTCATTTTATTTATTAGCATTTAGTTTTATAGCGCCAGCATATTCGATGATTTGCGTCTGTCAGGGATTGATGATCCAACCCTAGTGAAAAGGAGGTTTTGTAGCCCCACCAAAATACACTTTATGGAGGTGGTTGTGACTGAGCTGCAGCCATTAATCTTATGTAATAGCCATCAGAAGAAGGTCAGTTACCTCCCCTCAGGGTCGGACTGGCCCACAGGGGTACCAGGGAAACCACTGGTAGGCCCCACTGCCTGAGGGCCCTCGCCTTCCTCTAGGGATCAGGTTTCAGGCTGTGCACTTGTATTATACATGGTAGATGTGTTGCATTACACTGCACTAGACTAGACTATTGTGTATTTCAAGCCTCTGTGGAGGCTGGCCACACCCCCTTTGTAGGCTGGCCACACCCTTAAGTATGGGCCCCTATCAGTGCATCCCCCCGGTGGGCCCTTCATGCCCCAGTCCGACACTGCCTCCCCTTACCTACTCTGTCTCTCTCCCAGGCCGCGCCTTCTCTTTTCCTTTTACTGCCGCTGCCATGGTGAGAGATACAGTAGGCCCCTACTTATTAATATACAGCGATAAGAAGATTTCCATCATCCCTTATCACAGTGTATCTTGAAATGACAACATTTACGTACATAGGGGCTAATTCAGGTTGGATCAAAGTGTGCGATCCAACTGGAATCTTAGCTGAAAAGGGGGGGGCGCAGAAAAAGCAATGATTGACAGGCAGAGGCGGGGCGGGGTGGAAGGGCGTAGCGGGGCAGGGCGGTGCCGACGGTGGGCGGAGCTGGACGAACGGGGGGGGGGGGGGTGTTGTGGGCGTGATCACAACGGCTACATAACGTCACACGCAGCCGCTGCAATCAGGAAACTTGGCAACGAGTCTCCTGCAGCCGCAGCTAAGCTGCGCCGGCAGGAGACTCCCACAGTTTCTGCTAACAAGCAGAAATAGCAAACGCTCCGCAATTTCTGCATGTTCAAATGGGGCAGGCGCCGGTCAGCATGCAGGGCGGCCTTGCCCAGTGGTGGGCGGCCCCCAGCATGCGATCCAAAGGACAGCACATTCTGCTGATTAACTGAATTTGCTATCCTTACTGAATTAGCCCCATAATGTCTCTGGGGCAGTTGAGTGATAAATCAGCTCCCCGATAACACCGGCTGTTTGGGGTATGCCTACTTGCCTCACAGTCTCATGGCGAGAAGGCCGTCCTCCAGTATCTCAGCGCACTGCCTAATAAATTGCGCTGAGTTGGGGCTTAATTCTTTACAAATCGTGTCATTGGTGGAGATGTATAAAACTCTGGAAAGAGATAAAGATGAGAGAGATAAAGTTCCAACCAATCAGCTTCTAACTGTCATTTTACAGACTGTGTTTGAGAAATAACAGCAGCTGATTGGTTGGTACATTATCTCTCTCCAAGGTTTGATTCATCTCCCCATGACTCTGACTGTTGCAAATTGCCACCGAGGCTCTCCGTCCATCTCAGCGAACCTGCTGGTGTCCCCTCCCCCTGAACTTTATCTAGGACGATAATGCCCAATTTCATCCGATTTCGGGCATTCGGCCCGATATATCGGATGAAATCGGGAATTTTGGATGTGTTTCCGATCCGATCCGGTGAGACGTGTATATGCCGACGCCTGTAATCCCAACAGTAGATCCGTATTCCCCCCGTGAGTGGACTCGCTGCACTCGCTGCCGGGATTCCCGCGTTGGTCTCCAGACCATTGGGATCCTAACGACCGGGATCCCTTAGTGATTCCAGCAGAACAGGCCATTCTGCGGTGGGTTGAACTTCCTGTGATACAATCTTCATACTCATTCTGCACTGTGGGGTAGATGTACTAATCTTTGGAGAGCTCCTAACTGTCATTTTTCAAACACAGCCTGTAACATGGCAGTTAGTAGCTGATTGGTTGGTACCACTTTATCACTCTCCAAGGTTTAAGGGCCCTACACACTTGGCAATTTTAGTGTTTTTAACGACGCTGGTCGAGTTTTTTCACCAACGATTTTTGCCTACACACTGGATGACATCGATGGCCAATTTGGACGATATGACAGTACATACATCTACATCGTCCAAATTGACTTGCATGTATAAACGAGGCTAGATCAACAATGAACGACGACGGGCCGCGCATCGTTCATCGTTGATGCATCCACACTGACCGATATGAACGATTTATCATTCATTTCTGAACGATATCGTTCATATCTGTCATCGTTATCGCCAAGTGCATCTTTAGTACATCTCCTAAAATTCACTTTACAGACATTATAGTCCATGGCTAGAGCTGGGGCGACGGTCAGTTTGTTGTACTCGGTGCTGTGGTTGGTTAAGGGCTGGGAACGCTTGGTACTGCCAATGAATGGTAGAAAATGTCATGGCCAGCGAGCAGAATGATTTTGCCCACCTCTCATCACTGGGTAAACATAGGGGGACATTTACTAAGCAGTGATAAGAGCGGAGGAGTGAGCCACTGGAGAAGTGCCCATGGCAACCAATCAGCACTGAAGTAACAGCTATAATTTGCATACTATAAAATTATACTGAGCTGCTGATTGGTTGCCATGGGCAACTTCTCCACTGGCTCACTTCTCCGCTCTTATCACTGCTTAGTAAATGTCCCCCTTAAATCCCTATTACTATATGATGGCTGCGTGTTGTCCCAGCAGACGAGGGGTTAATTGTTGTAGTCATGGGGATTCGCTAACAGCAGGTAAATGAGAGACTTTGTGCCCACTCACTGCCTCCACAGTGGGTGAGCCTTTAAAGGGGCGGCCTGGTTTACGGCCTGACAATGCAAGGAGTGCTGCTGTTGTGAGGGCAGAGTTCTGTCATTTGTATGAGGGGCTGGGGGCGGGCTGGGAGGAGTTCAGGCGTTATCCATCATAATAAAGATGGGTGAGAGACTTGTATACACACCTAATCCCAGCCAAAGTGTTGTACACCCAGCCGGCACTTTATGTAATATAAACAGGTAATGGGCTGTGTTGCAGTATAATGTGGGGTGGGGTCTCTGCTGCCTTTAAAGACAATAGATTACCACAGAGCATGACGCAACACTGCTGAAACTGGTCAGGAAACCTCACACTGAGGACAGGCGTACTGTAAAATATACTTTGTTTTAATGTAATTGGGCTGAATAAGTATTGCGCCGGATTGAGCCATTTCTGTGGATGCTTAGACGCGTATGTGGTTATTTGGGTGACTAAGGCCCTCATTCCGAGTTGTTCGCTCGCTAGCTGCTTTTAGCAGCTTTGCACACGCTAAGCCGCCGCCCTCTGGGAGTGAATCTTAGCTTTGCAGAATTGCGAACGAAAGATTCGCATAATTGCGAATAGAAATTTCTTAGCAGTTTCTGAGTAGCTCGGGACTTACTCTGCCACTGCGATCAGTTCAGTCAGTTTCGTTCCTGGTTTGACGTCACAAACACACCCAGCGTTCGCCCAGACACTCCCCCGTTTCTCCAGCCACTCCCGCGTTTTTCCCAGAAACGGCAGCGTTTTTCCGCACACTCCCAGAAAACGTCCAGTTTCCGCCCAGAAACACCCACTTCCTGTCAATCACACTCCGATCACCAGAACGAAGACATTTCTTCGTTAAGCCGTGAGTAAAATACCTAACTTTTTGGCAAGTTTACTTAGCGCAGACGCACTGCGAACATTGCGCATTTTGCGACAAATCGCTCTGTTGCGAAAACCACTAACGAGCGAACAACTCGGAACGAGGGCCTATTCCACTTACTCCTGTGTGCGCCTGGATAGGCAGGGAGATCATGTTCTGACGCAGGCGGAGTTATAGTAAGAGCGTGTGCAAGCCTATTGGGCTGGTTCGGATGCTGATGCTAATGCAATGGCAGCTGTGATTCCGGGCGCAATTTAACGTGCAAAAATATGCTGATGCTGCAGCTACCTGCAATGAGGCGCCTAATATCAGCTACTGCGTAACGTACACACCCACAGGTCCTCCGATAATGTGAGTGACTTTATGGTCACGCAGAACGGCCACTGAGAGCTGAGATGCTGGCTCCATGTTTTCTGCATTTGAGACCGCAGATGTGGACATGCCCCGCAAACGTCTGCGACACACCTGTTTTTGCCGCCACTCGCCGTTACAGCCCACAAAATGGCCTCCTCCTGTCTATGATTTGCGATTGATTCCTCACTGCGAGCGTCCTCGCCAAAGGACCTTGGCGCACGCCGGGTGCGATTGTGACGCATTCACAGGTGGACAATGTCCGTTCCACTGCGTTACTGCCGTCATCTGCATCAAGCCCGATGTAAACTCATGCAATTCGGGACAAGGGGCACAGATACACCTGAATGACTCGCGTTATTAGCGATCACCCAGGGCAGGTGCAACCAGCAGATGGGCTCTAGGACTAGTGAACCTTTTGTGATTGGCTGTTAGTGGACATTTCCCTGATTTCGCCCAGCTGTAGAGGATGCTTTCCTGATGCCTTTTATCCAAAACATTAACTGCAAGTAAAACAGATGGTTAATGGCATTGGAACAATGGGGGTCATTCCGAGTTGTTCGCTCTGTATTTTTTTCTCGCAACGGAGCGATTAGTCGCTAATGCGCATGCGCAATGCCCGCAGTGCGACTGCGCCAAGTAAATTTGCTATGCAGTTACGTATTTTACTCACGGCATTACGAGGTTTTTTCTTCGTTCTGGTGATCGGAGTGTGATTGACAGGAAGTGGGTGTTTTTGGGCGGAAACAGGCCGTTTTATGGGTGTGTGCGAAAAAACGCTACCGTTTCTGGGAAAAACGCGGGAGTGGCTGGAGAAACGGAGGAGTGTCTGGGCAAACGCTGGGTGTGTTTGTGACGTCAAACCAGGAACGACAAGCACTGAACTGATCGCAGATGCCGAGTAAGTGTGGAGCTACTCAGAAACTGCTAAGAAGTGTCTATTCGCTATTTTGCTAATCTTTCGTTCGCAATTTTGATAAGCTAAGATTCACTCCCAGTAGGCGGCGGCTTAGCGTGTGCAAAGCTGCTAAAAGCAGCTTGCGAGCGAACAACTCGGAATGACCCCCAATAGCCATCCACATTACATGATCTGATCTGCTTTGTAGGGGGCGTTCTCTATTTGTCACTGTTCTTTGCCAATCAGCATGCGTCTTCACATACTGTAGTTTGTTCGCAGCGCAGTGATTAGGCAAAAAAGCGGCACTTCTGCGCATGCGTATGCGGCACAATGCGCACGCGCGACGTACTTTCACAACAGCCGTAGTACTTTCACACAAGGTCTAGCGAAGCTTTTTCAGTCGCACTGCTGACCGCAGAGTGATTGACAGGAAAGGGGTGTTTCTGGGAGGTAAATGACCGTTTTCAGGGAGTGTGCTGAAAAACGCAGGCGTGTCAGGTACAAACACAGGCGTGCCTGGGAAAACGCAGGCGTGGATGGCTGAACGCAGGGCGTGTTTGTGACGTCAAAACAGGAACTAAACAGTCAGAAGTGATCGCAAGCTAGGAGTAGGTCTGGAGCTTTTGTAGTCGCTCTGCGATCCTTTCG